>NW_020897761.1:2525168-2550787 GCF_003984885.1 Neopelma chrysocephalum | reverse complement strand
ATGGAGGTTCGTGGGGGACACACAATGGGGGTTCCCAGCACTCGCTGGGATGATGGCGAGCGGTCAGACAGGCAAAGGGAACCGGTGGAGAGGCCGAGCGGGGTCGGGCGCCCGGCGCGGCCGCACCGCCTTTGTCCGCGGGCGGGGAGGGCGCGGCGCGGTGCGGGCCCGTGCGGCCGCAGTGCCGCCCGCCGGCGGGCTGGGCCCGAGCATGTGCAGCTGCGGCAGGCACCTGGCAGGGAGCCGCAGCGCCGGGGATGTGAACCAGGCGGGGAGGAAGGCCCTTGACTCATCAGATAAATCCAGCCCCGCACGGCGAGCGAAGGCGGAGGAGGCGCGGCGGCGCGGCTGCGAGCAGGGGAGGAGGATGGCGGGAGACAGCGAGCAGCGGCTGGAGGAGCAGGGGCAGCCCAGCGGCGGCGAGCCCTTCCTCATCGGGGTCAGCGGCGGCACGGCCAGCGGCAAGGTGCGGGGGCTCGGCGGGGCAGCCCCTGGGGGCCCGGGGGAGCCCCGCGGTGCGGTGCAGCCCCCCCGCGCCGGGCGCGGCGGCCACATGGCAGCGCGGCGGGTCCGAGCGGCCGCCCCGCCACGTGCGCTCGCCGCGCCGGCCGGGAGTGCGGGGCCGGCGGTGGGGATGGGGATGCGGGTGTGAATGGAGCCGCGTGGGCTCGCTGGCTGCCAGGGGAAGGGCGAGCCTGCGGAGGGAGCGCGGCCGCCGAGGCCTCTCTGCCCGGGCGGCGGCCGGAGCCCCGCGGACACGTGGATGGAGGGTGCGGGGTGGGTACGGGATTTTACCCCTTCTTCCCGGCCGGGATCCTGCGCCCCTCCGCCTCACCGGGGAAGGAGGGGGGGGGTGTCCAGGCGGGGAAGGCGCTGGGGGCCGTGCGGGGCGAGGGTGGCTCCGGCTCAGCCGGGGGGGGAAGGTGGCATCCCCCTGCAGAATCCTCCCGTCTGTGGCTGTGGTCGGCGTTTGCCCCCGTTCCCCTTCACCTGCACCGTCCCCAGGGGGACGATGCAATTCTTTAATTTTTTTTTTTTTCGTAACGGTGTCGGTCTTGCATGGGGGTGCTCTTCTCTGCCCAACTTTGGGGGTAGCAGGAGCGGGGATTCTGCAGCAAATGCTGACTCACAGCGGCAGAACGACCTCCTGGCTGCTGTGCCGGGAGGGGCTGGCCCTTGGCAGCGGCAGGTGGGAGCCGAGCGGGGCGAAGGCTGCGGGGCCGGGGCAGCCGCCCCGCCGGGGCAATGCGGGTCTTCCCGGGAGGCTGCTACACCCAAACTGCAGCGCAGGGCAGCCTTACGCCTCTTTAGCATTTTTATTTGAGTTATTTCACACTGTGGGGTTTACTTTATTTGTTTAACCTGAGCTAGGTCGCTTTCTCTCCTAATATGAAAAGAAAATTACTTTCTTCCCCCCTTATTTAAGAGCAGTAAAACCAGCTCCACGGCTCATCAGCCTTTCTGTGCAGGGCAGCACGTTCCACCTGCGTTTTTAAGAGGCATTTTGGAGAGCATGAATAGATTTGGAAGTAGCTATACCTTTGAAATATTTCTTGCCAAGGAAACTGAATGTGGGCCGGCATGGGAGGAGGAGGATGAGCCTTACATCTCTGGTTTGTTTCGTGTTTAGAGGTGGGGACCCCTTTTTTTCCCTTGAGGGGTGGCATAATCCAACTGCTGTGTTTCAGCCCAGAGTGCCTCTGAGTACCCTATTGATTCTTGGACTGCTGTTGCTGCTGCAAGGGGGAAAAATCCAGCTGTAACAGGGGAGGGATGGTGAGAGAGGATGCAATCTCCTCCAGTGGGAACCAAAGCTGGATTGTTCCTGCAGCACCGCTCCTGGTGACTCAAACACGCTGGGTTTGTCTGTTCTCTGATGCGTGGGTCTGCCTCTCTGTAGTTGTCCCAATAACATCGTGTCTGGCGCTGCTGAACTGTTATGTCTCTGAACACGGTGTCTCAGGCCCACAAGGTAAAAGCAGTGATTACAGTACAATACGCTACAGTGGTTCTCAACTTCAAAGGGAAAATGCTTAATAGCAGCAGGCTGCCTTAGTAAAAAATAATAGGGAAATGGCTCTTCCTAGCAAGCGAGATGTTACTAACTGGCTTTTCCTGTCTCTCAGCTTTGATTTCCCCCCTCTCCAGTGATTGCTGCCTGCTAAAAACCTCTGTGCAGTGCTGCCCATTGAAGGGAATCCAGCAGATCATACAAAGTTGGTGGGGAAAGACTGCAAGAAATACGCTGGGGGAAAAAAAAAGCTTGCATGTGGAGAAGCAACAGGAGAAAAAGGACCTGGGGCTTGTGCCCACAGGCCCTCAAGTTCACATGTGGTGCAGATGCAAGGCAGGGCTGCAGAGGGGCTGTCTCCCACCTGCCTGGTGACAGTGTCCTGTGCCGGGTGATGCCAGGTGCCGCAGCACACTCCCGGGGAGCAGTGGTGGGCCTGATGTGCTTAGCTAAGGGCTGGCCTGCAGCTAAAATCCAGCCCAGGGGCTACTGTGCCAGTGTGCCCACTCTGGGTGAAAACAAAGCGCTAGCGGGAAGGTGAAGCAGGCACCTTTCCCACTGGGAAAGTGGCAAATCCATCCGACTCGCCTTGACACCAATTGAGGGTTGTTGTCACAACACACCCCTTTGGCAGCACACCAGCCCAAAGATAACGGAGGGAATTTGCCTTCCGAGGGCCTCCCGCTGCTGCTTTTGAGTGTGAGATGGGCAAAAAAGGCTTCACAGTCCCCCCCTACCACTTTCAATGCACCAGCGTGGTCAGGCTCTGGAAGGAAGAGATCCTGTTTGTAGTTTACCATGGCTTGTGTCCTGTGGTGCCCTGGGGAAGCTGGTGTTGGAAACAGCTGGCCTTTCCAGAGAGCTGGGGGGTGTTTGGCTGGTATTCCTTAAAGGCAAATCTGTGAGAACTCAAGCTCAAAGGCTGAGTGCTGTTCTCTAGCAAGCAAAATAGGATAGGTAGAACCCTGAGTGCTCTCCTGGTTTTTGGCTCTGAAAAGAAATCTGGACTGTGTTGGGAGCAAAACTGGGGAGCCACAGAGCACCCTGGGCAGGCTGGGATGCTGCAGCTTCTGTGAGGGCAGTGCCAGCTGCATGGTGGCTGTTTTGAGTCAACTCAGCTGGGACAGGCTCTTCACAGAAGCTTGCTGGGAGGAAGCATTTCTTCCACTGTCCTCCAAAATCCAAGCACTGTGCAGCCCGGGCAGAGCTTGCTGCAGTTTCCTGGGGTAAAGGAGATGACATGGCATTAAGACCCTCCTCTCCTGTGTCGAAGTTGAAGATGACTGCAACCGCCTCATTTTCTCAGAGGGATTCCTAAGGCTGTTTTAAGCATTTTCTTTAATCCTATGCATTTTCAAGTGCCCCGCTAAAGTTCTAGTTTCCCTCTTATACCCATGGTCTTTGTGCTAACAGCTTCTTCCCTCCCTCCTGCAAGAGATTCCTGACTACCAAGGACTGCAGCATGCAAGGCAGGCAGCCAGGCTGCGGGCTGGAGGAAAGTTCAGGGAACTGACTACTGAGATGAGCTGGGAAGTGTTGGGATACCCCCTAAAGCCCTTCCTATGTCCTCACTTCAGTTTAGCTGCTGGGACCTTCCAGCTCTGCCAGCTGTGCTGGAGCAGCTTGCTCCCAGGAGCAGTGGGAACATCTGGTACTGGGGTGGCTGCAGGGGTGGGAAGAGCTCTTTCAGCTCAGGCTGAAGCATTAATTGTTGTCCCCACGTGAAGCGAGGAGCTGATTGCTGCCTTCCAACAGGAGCTTGTAAGAAAAGGCAGATTTGTGAAGGGCTGAACGCTTTTGTTGGGTGTTCATCACTCAAACTAGTGAGGGCTGAATGTGGGTGCCACTGCAGCCCTGTGGTTGCATCATTTGGGTCTTGAGTTAGTACATGAAGTTACCAATGTCTGTTTGAACATGCAGCCTCAGAGTTTCCAGGCTGCAGAGCACCAAGATTGCAGCCTGTGTTCAGCCAGGTGTGTTCTTCGCTGTTACTCCACCAGGTACTTTGCTTTAAACACCAGAAAGGCTGGGTGAGTCTGAGCTGCCTGCCTAGAAGAGTGAGCCAGCTGAAGGAGGCTGGTGTTGCCCAGCCAGCGTGTTGTTCCCCAGGGAAGCAGTGGTCTGAGTTGCATGAGGCAGTTCCATCTCTGCACGGGGCTTCTTTGGTGACAGAGCTCAGTCCCCTTCCCAGCAGCCCGGGGATCACTGCCAGCATGTCACCACCTGAATGGCTGACACAGAAGCCTGGGGGAGACCTGGGAATGACCCAGGGGGACTAGCAGGAATTTCAGCAGCCCTGTGCCGGTTCACCACCATTTCCTGGTGACGTTTGTTCTGTGGCTGGCAGGAGCCCTATATCACAAGGTCTGACTTGTTAAACACTGGTGTCAACGTGTGCTAGAGACTCATCAAACTTTCTAGTAGAATGTTGTTCTGTGCCAGCCCCGATCAGACTGATACACAGGACGTTTTGATGGGTCAGCCCTTTCCTGTTACTGATGGAATATGTGTGAGTTCGTTATGGAGCCTGGTTACCATAGTCCCGTGGGCTCAGCCAGCTCCGGGCTATGGAGTTTGCAGCAGGGGCTCAGGAAAAATATCCTGTGCCTAAAACCGGAGGATTGGGAGGGATTGTGCTAGAGGGCTTGTTTTCCTCCCTGTGTGTAATCTGTGTTTAGAGCCTCTGTGTTTGTGCCTGTTTGTGCTCCAGCCTGGGATTGCTGATCACATGCACAGTGTCCCAGGGTGAGCGAACAGAAACCTGCCTATCCCATTGCTGGACTGGTTGGCCTGTGGCTCACAAAGGGAAAGGCAGGAATGGTGAACCTGCCTGGGAAAGCTTTGGGTGGAGGCCCAGGCTTTTGGTACAAGAATAGCAAGTTTCCAGTCCCAGTGTTGCCGTAGGGATGTGCTCCTTTACGACTGGAAAGGATTGTGTGGGTCATGAACTAAAGCAAACATTTGATAGATGCTCTGGGACCCTTCCCAATTTGGTATCTGTTCTGTGTGTGTCACCCCAGTCCACCAGGCACTTCCTAGTACTCTATAATTACCATAACCTTCAAGAAGAGACCAAAATCTGTAACTCATGTGCTGCTGGAGGGAAGGGAAGCACTGTCACGGCTCCTGATTTCAGGGACATGACTGAGTAATAGCCCCCTGTGATGCCTGGAAAGAGAACTGTGCTACAGGGGACACTGGAGAAATGGAACAAGTAATGACAGTGGTCCCTGATGTTTGATCTTAGGGAAAATCCTGTTAGATCCCAAAACTAGTGGCTGTTTTATCCACAGGCACGTGATGAAGGCACCCCAACCAGGCTGCTGCGGATGCAGAGCCATCAACAGCCCCTGCCAAGCCTGCTTGTGTCCCAATCCTGCAGGAAGGGCGTTATGGCAATGGTGTCCCTGGAGATAATCTCTGGGCTCCTCTCCCTGGTGAGATGTGACTGCTGCAGTCTGTCCTTGCTCCTGGCTGTAGCATTTGTCTTGGGCCAAGGGCATTGCTCTATTGAGGAGGACTGTCCTCGTGAGCAGCAGCTTGGCTCAGGGCAAGCAGCCTGCAGTGGTGGCAGGAGGCTGGGCCTCTCCTGCTTGCACACTGGAGCCCAGCACACACCTCTTCTGGTAGGTCTTGCTTCTGGCACAGCCCTTCTTCACCTGCTCCTGAGAGGTCTGGCAGCTGCAGCATTTCTTTAGGGCTGGAATGACTTGATCTGGGTAAGTCAGTTTTGCTGGGTATCTTATCTAGAGTCCCTGGGAGGATGGGAGGTCCTTCCTGCAGCTGTAGAGGGAGCTTGGGCACCCCTCTGTAGTGCCAGGCTCTCTGGAGGTGGACGGTCTGCTGTTAGTGAGTAGGTTTTAGCATGTCCACCTGCACAAGGGTTAGGAGTTCCTGCTAGCCCAGGGCAGGCCTTACCCCCCAGAAGCAGAAGTACCTGTATTACTGTGGCTGCTGCACCAAACCTGGAGCAGAAGGCACGAGCTGTGTCCTGCCTGGCACCTTCACGTGATGGTTCATGGTGGTTGACTGTGGCACTGTCCATCAGCTTTCTCCCTAATACCCACCTGAAGTCATAATTCACTGCCTCATCAGAGCTACCCAAGAGGGATTGTGGGATAATCTGCATAATAATGTTGGGAATTAGTCAACTCCTGAAGAATATCTGAGCAGCTGGCTGTAGGCCATGAATTAAATAGGTAATTAATATATTCCAAATAAATGTCAGGGGTAGGCCTCTGAACACCAGTCTGTTGATTTCTTCCCCTGTGCACCACCTCTCTCCTTTTGGGAAAATATGCTGGATTTCTCCCCCAGGTGCCCTCTGCCTCTTCCTTTCCAGCAGAATAAAGCTGTGCTTCTTCTTTGAACACTGGCTATTTGTGTGCTTGGTTCAGAGGAGGAGTCCTGCAAGGGGAGCTGCAGCTGCCTCTGTTCAGGAATAACCCTTCCGAGCTTGCCGCTTGTGCTGTGCGGATACCTCCCTCCCCACCGTCTGTGTGTGGTGTGGGTTGGTTGGCACAGCTTTTTCCCAGGGAGCAGCTCGAGCACAAAGCCTGGGGGAGTGCAGCTCTGGGGGTTGCAGCCAGTTTGCTCAAAGCAGGAGCCGAGTTCCCCTCGGTGCAGCGTGTGGGAAGTCATGACCGATGGCAGTGGCTGGGGCTCGCTCCTTGCCTGTGTGCTTGGAAAGTCCTGCATTGGTTTCGTGTGGCTAACATGGGAAAGGTCTGCTTGGCAACCATGGAGGCTGCTGGGTCCTGGCTATATTTAGTTTTAACCAAGTTCTGGAGGAGGGGAAGGCTTTTGCTTGAGAAAGCATCCTGTTGCCAGGAATGCACTGCGGCTGAATCACTTGTCAGTGTTCGCCTTGGGTCGTGGCAAGGTGTACGTGGAAGATGGGCATATGGAGAAGGGGCTGAGTGGAAGCAAGGAGCCTTGGCATGGCTCTCATCTGCTGCAGATGAGATGTGTCATGTAAGGCAGAGCTAGGGTGGGGCTCAAATCCTAGAGTTTTTCTCTGTTGGGATTCATCTGTAGCACCATGTCATCTTCCTCAAGTCATCTCCTGCAGTCCTGGGCTTCTCCCCTGGGAGAAGCCACAAGGAATCTGCAAAGGAAGGAATCTGAGCCCAGGCTGTCCCTTCAAGTGGGTGCTGAGTGCATGTGCCAGCACCACGTGTCCCCTGGGTTACCCTGCTTCCTGGCTGGTTGCATCCTGGCACTGTACTTTGGAGTCATGCTCCAGTCTTGGTCTTTCTGGGCATCTGCCAGCCTTCCCAGAGCCTGGCTGTGGCCATTTCTAATTATTAGTGAATATTTCATAGTCATGTATGTATGCTGTGCTGGTTTGGGAGAAGAGGGTTTAAGCAGGGGACGTGCCAGTCATTTGGGGGGGACACACTTCCTGAAGCCAGGAGTTTCTGTTCCCGTTGTGTAGGGGAATTTCCAAGCTCTATGTTTCTGGTGTTTCTTCCTCCTTCACAGAGGGTGTTTATCAACCAAGGAGAAAAACTGCCTGTCCAGCTGTAGGAGGTATTTAACTGGCATCAGGGAATGCCCCTCATGAACCATTGTTTCCATCAAAAATGATAGTGAGAAAAGGAAAAACCTTCGCTTGGACCTTGCTGAGGTTTGCTGCCCCACTAAGGCAAGCTGAACGCAGCCCTGGGGTTGGAGGAACATGCCCTGTCCCCCTATGTCCCTCTGTCCTGCCGCACTTAATGCAGGTTTAATGTGTGAGCAGTGCTGTGGCCCACACCTGCAGGACCAAGGTGACATGTGTGCCTCTTCCCAGACCCCAGAGGTGACATCCTTGCTCACCCAGGCAGTGTGGTATGCTGAACCTGAGCTTGGTCCTGAGAACAGGGTGTCCTCGTGGTCATCTTTCTCCACCAGTTCTGCCAGCTCTCCAAAGCCCACCATGGAAAAGGGAAGAGTCTGTAGCACCTGCCTGGATGCTTTTGCAAGAGGCATCGTCCACCCCAGAGCCTCTGATCCTCATCCTGGAACCCCAAGGGAGGACATGTCTCCAGCTGCCAGGGATATTTTCTCCTTGGATTTTTCTCACCATTGGGTGTCTTGAGTTGTGGGGCATGGAAGAGAAGGGTGATTTTCAGCGCTGGTGGAGACTCTTCTCCACCTTCCGGAGAATTTAGTGTTCATAAGGCAGAAAAAAGACTGACAGGAACTGTCTGGTGCTCTCAAATGATTTTATTGCCCATCCACGTGCTGAGGTCCAAGGGGAGAGAGCGAGCGCAGTTGGTGTGTTACTTTCACTGATCCAAAGTAAAGGAGCCCTGTTCCCTCCACTGGGCTGGGGAAAGCAATTCCTGGTGCAGATCCGTGTGGAGCCTGCGGATCTGTAAGCTGGGAATGTGTATGGCTGTGCTGAAAGGTGGTTTACTCCTAATGGCAAAGGGCCTGGGAAGTTTGGTGTCCTCGGCAGCTGTGACCAAGGCTGAACCCTGCTGCGCTACATCTCCTCGCTGCATGGGAAGGCAGCGGTGTCCAGGGGAGAGAGCAGGCAGGAAAAGTGGAGGAGAGGCACTGTACACGCCCTGGTTTTGCGAAACCTACGGGATACAGCTGGATAAGCACTAGGGCTGACCCTGGCTGCAGAAGGATGTGGGGAGCGAGCAAACAGAGGAAACAGAGATCGGGCTCCGGCTTTGTGCCTGCGCGTGCCAAAGGGCAAGTGGCTGGCACTGACTTGCAGGGCTTTGTTCTGGGTGGTAGCAGCCTGCTGCAGGGCAGGGCTGCCAACGTGGCTCGGGAAGCACAGCTAGCCAGCTGTGAGAAGCAGGAGGAGAAGGTGAGATGCTCAGGGAGACCCCATCCCTGACCTGAAACGCAGAGTTGTGCCCCAGGCTGCCGGGGCTGCTGTCGGGCAGCCCGAGCCAGTTCACTCGGCAGCAGAGCTGTGGGGAGGCTCTCCAACCGGGCTGGGGCTGACTCACAGCCCAGCGGTCACAGCCAAGTCAGGTCAGCCTGGCCTGGAGGGGAAGAGATGGTCTCTGGAGGCAGGAATGCCGTCAAATCTTCCAACTTCTCAGGCAAACAGCCTTGCCCTCTGCCTGCTGGGGTGACCTCCTCTGCCAGGCATGCATTCCCCTCCCTGTTCCTTCTCACCAGCTCCCATCTTCAGCTCTGCAGCTGGAGGTTGCCAGCCAGGTACGGAGCAGATGGTTGAACCAGCCAGGAGGTGGGAGCATGGAAAAAGCCACTGGCAGGCTGGGCTAGGCAGGCTGGGGCAAGCAAACTGCTCTTTGTAAGGCAGAGGGCTCAGCAGAGTATTTGTGGTGACTGGGGCCAGGAGTGGCTCAGCAGGGCATCTGCAGCCAACGTGATTCCCATGAGGCAAAGGAGCTCAGTTTGGCACCAGGAGCACTCACTTTGCCCTGAACAGTGGATGCCGTGGGGCAGGAGCAGGCAGGACACGCAGGGCTCCTGCAGGCAGCAGAGTGTTCCCCAGCCAGCCTGACCTTGGCTCCTGCTGGCCAGGGCAGTGCTGGCTGCCAGGTGGTGATGCAGTTAACACCGCTGCGTTACACGGCGGCCAAGGACTCCTGTGACTAAGGAGAAGGGACTGAAGCAGGCTGTGGGATTTGTCCCCCAAGCTCTGAGTCGTGTTGCAATGGCAGGGCCCAGCGTGACCCTGCCTCCTGCAGTGCCAGCAGCCCATGCTGGCCACCCGCACCCAGCCTGCTCCGTGTGGTGTGAGAGGTGCCAGTCCCTGTGCCAGCAGCGCTCGTGGGGATCTTGCACAGGCAGCCAGAGCCACGTGGCTCTCCAGCCGCTGACTCCGCAGCGCCCTTAGGCTTGCTGTGCCAAGAGGCACCAGGATATGCTCGAGGCTGCTCCTCCCAGCCCTGGCAGCAGAGATCCCTGATAAAGTCCCAGGGCTCTCTTCCTGGTGCCTTTTCATCCTGGGTTTTGTTGGCTCTCCCTCTGAGGACTCTCTGTCTGTGCCCGTACTGTGGTGGGGTTTCTGGGCTGGATCAGGGCTGGGGGAGCCAAGGCACTGGGCTCCTCCCAGGGAGGAGGCTCAGCCCTGGTGTCACACAGCTCTGCTCCCTGGGGAGCTGCCTGGCAGGCTGGAGCAGCTGGGGCCCCTGGGCATGTGGCTGAACCCAGGGAGGAGCCAACTGTTTTCCTGCTGCCACTTGTACCCAGAACAGGAGCTGTGGGCAGGCCATAGGGACAGAGGAGAGGGAGGCAGGCAGCAAGCTTGGTGCTGCTGTCACACTAAGGGGCACCACAGTGATGCCTCTGGAGGACTTTTCCCTTGGTGGCTTTTGGCTGGGCGCTCAAGACGACCACAAACTCTTGGCTGGAGGTCCAGCAAGCAGTGCCCTGTGCATCCAGGAGTGGATGTTACCTAGGTGTTAGCCCTGTGCCACTTACATACCACCTGCCACTGACTTGCTTCCTTTGCCATTCCTTTCCCAGTCTTCAGTATGTTCCAAGATTGTCCAGCTGCTGGGCCAGAATGAGGTGGACTACCGCCAGAAGCAGGTGGTGATTGTGAGCCAGGACAGCTTCTACCGGGTCCTCACCTCGGAGCAGAAGTCCAAAGCACTCAAAGGCCAGTTCAATTTTGACCACCCAGGTGAATGGAGAACAGCACTGGGGCTCTTCCACGCGGTGTGGGGCGAGGGCTGGAGTGGGACCCCCCAGTTCACCAGCAAAGAGCCTGCATGGACACTGGGGCTCTGTCTCTGCATGGGGGCAGGTCTGGGTGGCTTAGTTGGCCACCTGTGTCCCCTGCAGTACAGCTTCTGCATCTTGGGAAAGAAACTGCCTCAGGGGTGGAGTGTCTGGGATGAGAAAGGACAGGTTGTGAACCCTCAAACTCTTCCTAAGATGCTTCTCTTCCTGCAAAAACATCCCCCAGTTTGAACACCTTTTTCATAGAATCATCAAATAGTTTGGGTTGGAAGAGACATTAAAGGTCATCTTCCACCTCACCTGCCATGGGCAGGGACACCCTTCACTAGACCAGGTTGCAAAGGACAAATTGGTTTTTGATGCAGCTGGGTTGGACACGGGGAGATCAGGCCTGGCACAGCCCCCTGGAGCCAGCAGCTCCATGTCCCTCCTTCAAGGAGGGAACCATCTGTGCAGCTGCTCTGCAAACCCCTCCACCGAGGGGGTTGTGCCCTGTTACTACAACAGGGGCTCTTTGAACCATCTCCGGGCCTGGTGGGGAAATTCCAGAGCTGCTGTCCCTTCGTCCCCATGAGCACAATGGCCAGAGGCAGCGAGCACCGAGCAAACAGAGCCCTGTCTGTCCAGTGGCTCCAGGCTGGAACACTGCTCCAGTCTCTCCAAGGGCTGGAGCCCTGGAGGAGATGCCTTCCTGCACCCGGGCTGTCAGTGCTGCCGTACAAGAGCGGTATTGATCCCTGTGGGCCACATCCCAGGCTGCTGCAGAGCTGTGAAGGCCCATGGCTCTGGGAGAGCTGGGCCTTGCTACGCCCATGGGGAGGTGCAGGGATTTTCTCTGTCTGTCTGTCTGTCTCCAGTGCAGGGTGCCAGTGACTCTGGCTGGGCTGAGCTCAGCATCTGGTGGGTGGGAGAGGTTGCAAAGCTGCCTCGGGTAACGTTTCCTCTCTCCTCAGATGCCTTTGACAACGAGCTGATCGTGAAAACCCTCAAAGAGATCACAGAAGGGAAGACGGTCCAGATTCCTGTCTATGACTTTGTCTCCCACTCCAGGTCTAACAGCTGCTCCTGCCTTGCCTTGCTGTGCCTCCGCTAACGCCCTGTGGTGCAGCACCCAGCCCAAACCGCCTGCCCCTCTCATGCCTGCTCTTAGGCACCTAACCTGCCAGCCAGAAGTTTCCGTCCTAACTACTCCAGCCCCTTGGCTAGGGGATCCAGGGCAGATACAGGAACAGTCTGAGGGTCTGGAATAGCCATGCAGTGACATCCAGCAACATACAGGCGTCAGTGGAGGGGGATTAAGGCCCCCCCCTTTTTTTTCCCCCCATCTACACTTCCTCACCCCATAAACTGTTTGCAGCTTTAACAAGTATTCCCGGCTCCAACAGTTCAGCAGTGCCAGGAAAGGAGGAGGATGACAGTTCTTGCTCCTGCAACACTTCCCTTGCATGTGTTCAGCTTCTTTCTGCATGCCTTTGTTGGTCATGGATGGTGTAACCCTGCTCCATTTCCCACAAAAGCACTGTGCTGTCAGGAGAGTGCTGCCTGGTTCCCAATGGAAGCAGAGCTGGCCGTGCAGGTTCCTGTGGGTCAAGCCCCATGCATAGGCTTTCCTGGGCTTTTTATGGCTTGGCACATAACACTTGCAAGCAGCAGCTGGCTGAGGTGGGGGGAGAAGGCCTAGTGTGCTTCCCGCTCTGCCATTTATCCTTCCAGGAAGCGTACGTATGCCTTGGATTCCCTTCACGGCGGTGGGGTAGGTCTGCCCTCTCCTTGGTCGACCCCCTGGTGCAGCAGTGATGTCCCAGGGTTGGAGCAGTGCCTAGGAGCACCGCTGTTCCCCCCCCCCCCCCCCACCTCTCTTTGGTTTCCCTCCCCACCAGCATATTTTGACTCTGCTTCCCCCTGCTAGGAAAGAGGAGACGGTGACCGTGTACCCTGCCGACGTGGTGCTCTTTGAAGGCATCCTGGCCTTCTACAGCCAGGAGGTGCGGGATCTCTTCCGCATGAAGCTCTTCGTGGACACGGATGCGGACACCCGGCTGTCCCGCAGAGGTGAGGCCCTGACATGCCTTGTGCACCGGGGACAGAAATATCCCTTAACTGATCCGGGCAGCTGGTCATGGAGGGCAGGTGACAGTGACCAGAGCTGGCACAAAGCTGTGCTGCTGCTGGTGGAGAGCACTGCGGGGTGTCACGGAGGGCAGCTCGTGGCAGTGGAGAGCACCTTGCTCCCCGTCTCTTGGGACTTTTGCTGCCTTGCCTGGGACTCCTGCTCTGATGCATGCAGCACTGTGACTGCTGAGCGTGCCGTGTCCTCATGTGGCCCCACGGCACCAGCTCTGTGCCAGCAGCTGAGTGGCAGCTGCTGCCAGTCAGCAGTTACCAGCACGGTAGGGTGCAGCGGGCACGGCAAAGCATCTGGACAGTTCAGTCAGAAGGCAGTGCCTGATAGATCCCCTCAGGACCTGGGTTGTGAGTCTCCTGGGGGAAGAGAATTGGAAGGGTAAAAGTGAGAAAACTTGTGGATTGAGATAAAGACAGTTTAACAGGTAAAGTGCTCCGAGGATGGTTTTGGGGTGTGAGAATGTCCGTTGTGGGTGGTGCAAATGGAGTGTCTGGTTGTACATCTTGGTCTGTGCAATGCAGCGTGGAGCCTCTTTGGGGTTCTTGGCACTGGGGTTATGGTTTGGGGGCAAAGAGCCCTAGAAACCAGAACATCCCTCTCTAAGACTCCTCTTGGGAGTCCAGCTGGCTTGGCTGTGGATTGCCAGCTGATGTGGGAGGGACTCCAGCTCTGCAGGGTCTGCATGACTTGAGATGCTGTTCATTTTGAAGCAGCCTTTAGGAGCGGTACACTGATATAGCACCTCCTGGCTGACTGAAAAAGCATCTGAGGACTCCTGGGGTCAGAATTAACTTCTGTCTGAACTGTCCCTTCCCCTGCCTGGCTCCAAGAGGCTCCACGGGGTGTCTGGGGATGCAGAAGAAGAGGAGTGGTTCCTTCCAGAGCTCTGTGCTGTGACGAGAGGAACGTGTCTCAGTGCGTCAGTCTGGGAGTGTTGAGTGCATGGGACTGTTCCACTCTGCAATAGAGCTGGTCTTGCCTGCCCTCCTGCTGTCAGGCACATACACAGCCTCCTCAGCTGCTGGGATGTCATCAGCACTGATTAAAATCTCCTTTTTACGCATCCCTCCTGACCCTGCCCACTGTTCCCGCATGACTCATCCAGGGAGGTGACAGCACAGTCATTGCAGGGAGATGTATTAGCAGGTCACAGATACGCACTTGCAAGATCCCGAAATGTGAGCCTTAATCCCTTTAAACAGAAGCCTGGATCCACACCCAGCTACGGGGGAGCACACTGTGGTGGTGTAACCCCAGCCAGCAGCTCAGCTCCACGCAGCTGCTCACCCAACCTCCCCTGCTGGGATGGGGGAGAGAATCAGAAGGGTAAAAGTGAGAAAACTTGTGGGGTTTTGCCACAAGCAAAGCAAGATGAGGAATTTATCACCACTTCCCGTGGGCAGGCAGGTGTTCAGCCGTCCCAGGGAAAGCGGGGCTCCATCACGTGTAACCGTTACGTGGGAAGACAAACGCCATCACTTTGAATGTCTCCCCTTCCTCCTTCTTCCTTCAGCTTTATGTCATCCTATATACGGTATGGAACGTCCCTTGGGTCAGTTGTGGTCAGCTGTCCCAGCTGTGTCCCCTCCCCTTGCTGGTGGGGTGGGGTGAGGAGCAGAAAAGGCCTTGGATCTGTGTAAGCACTGCTCAGCAACAACAAAAACATCTCTGTGTTACTAACACTGTTTTTAGCACAAATATGAAACACAGCCCCATACCAGCCACTGTGAAGAGAATTAACTCTATCCCAGCCAAAACCAGCACATTCTTCACCTCTTATTCCAAACCACTTCCATCATGCTCAGGTCCCACATTATCCAATACATTCTCTTTACCCACCACCCTTCTTCCCCATCCTTTGATGTAATCTACAAATATCATTCCCCATGTTATGGATCATACCTATTAATGTGCCCCAAGTGTCCACTGTGTTAATTTAGTCCATGACTTTGGGCTCCATCTGTTATGTTGGTCACTCAGGATAGGAGAGGTGTGTTGTGTGGAGTTAGTGGGCACCAAAGCCAGCTCAGGTCGGGTCACTGCTGTGCTCACACTGCCACTTATAAGGCTTGTACTTCTTCCATTCACCATCAGTCGCTTGCAGAGGGGCAGCTCAGCTGGTTGAGGTGCTGGTGTCTCCTAGTTAGGGCAACTTTGTGTTCCCCTGGTAGGAATTTGGCTGTTTGTCTGCTGTCAGCAGCTGGTAGGACCACTGCAGCATTAAATCTGTTTACTGTATGTCTCCCTGGCATTTCTGGGAAAGGATAGCCTGTGTGTGAGGTGCCAAAGGTATAATCATGTCCCTGGAACATAGCTGGAGGCAGCTTGTAGCAGAAGTTGCAATCTTGCATTGTGATGTGGCCCTGAGTCATCTTTCTGTCCCAGAAGTCCTAAAGGGTTGCATCAACGTGCTTTTCAGCTGGGCAGCAGCAGGAAGTGAGGTTCCTGGAAACCCTGCTGACAGGTTGCTCAGTTGATCGATAGTGCTGGGGTTCAGTATGTGCAACTCACACTGTCCCCATCCCGGCCCCTCTCCCAAGAAAAATGCTGCTAGCAGAGTGCAAGGGGCAAGGTCTGTGAGGTACCTCAAACAGCCTGATCCATGGGGATCAGGGACCTGATTCTGGCTGAGATCCCTTGCTGCCCTGTCCTTGGCCAGTTTCCGTAAAACAAAGGTCCGGTGTCACATGCGTGTTTTGGGCCTGATTTGAGTGATCCCTGCTGGCTTCAAATGGGTGCCGATCTGTCCTTGGGATATTTGCCTGCCCTGTGAGTGATCCCTCCAGATTGGGTGCATGGTCTTAGCCTGGGTTATTGGGACCTGTTGCTTTGGGGCCGGGTACCAGACGGTGGGTGCTTGACTTCTGTTTGTGTGTGGGGCAATTCCTGCTGTGATCTGTCCTGGGAACAGGCAGGAGAGCTTTGCCCTGTTAGGACCAGCCCCTGCACCCTGGGGCAGCTCTTGGGCTGTAAGTACCCCCTTCCCTGCCCTGGCACAGACAACAAATAGGGTGTGGGACCTGGGAAACAAAAGCCTGTTTTATTTTCCGTGCCTCTTTTTCTGCATTGTTTGAGCAGGGGCTTGCTCCTGCTCTTGGGAGCAGGCAGGGAGCTGGCACACATCCTTTTTCCCCCCATCACTTCCCCTGTGCAGGGCTGTGAAAGGGCACGCTGTGAAGCTGCTGGCCAAGGGCAAAGAGCCGTGGGGACGGTGCCAGACCAGCACTGTCCTGGCCCTGCGAGCACAGGGGCAGCGGCTGCCCAGCAGGCCACGCAGGCTGGCAGTGCCGTGCCTTGGCTCTGCTTGGGACATGAGGGAAGGCTCGCTCCCAACCCAGTGCCAGGCACTAGCATGCTGGGGAAAAGCCAGACAGCCCCTTGGGGAGAGCCAAGAGCCGTCTGCTCGGCCACAGGGCTGTTTTGGTTCTTCCCTGTGGATTGAATTCCTGCTGAACTGGGCCACTTGTCCACACTGAAGTGGATTCAGAGCAGAGATGGCAGTGGCCCAAATAAATAGCTCATGCAAACAGGGTGTAAGGCCCAAGTGGCAGAACAAGCAGGAGGCCAGCTTGCTCTCCTGCCTTCTGGCTTCCTCCTGAGCTCACCTCCTCCAAGCACACCCTTAGGCTGCTTTGCCTTCCTGTCCCACTCGGCCTAGGATAGCACGAGGAGCCTGGCAGAGCTGGGCAGGGAGTTGAGTTTTACTCTCCTTGCCTCTGTAGACCTGAGTTAAACTGGGCCTTAGTGTGTGTATGGGTAACCTCACTGCATTTCTATTCTTTGGACGCGTTTGCACTGGGATGACTGAGAGAATGCCCAGTCCAGCAAGGCAGAGCCACAGGAGGGAGGCGAGGGCTGAGGCTGGGAATAGTCAGGACCAGGGTGGCACTGGAATGTGCTTGCAGAGCTGAGAAGGGCAGGAGGCCAAGAAAAGCCCTTGGTCAGGTCAGCCAGCCCTTGGCTCCCAGGAAAGCTTGGAAGCAGGTTAAAAGCATGTAGCTGGGCTGGGATGTGCTCAGACATGTGGGCAACAGCTTCCAGGAACAGAGACTTTGGGCAAAATAGCCAAGTGGCAGGCCAAAGGCTGTACTGAAGGGAAAGAAGGTGGAGAGATTTGTGTCTCAGCTCCTGACTGTGCCTTATGTCTTCCCCACAGTGCTACGAGACATCAGTGAGCGAGGCAGGGACCTCGAGCAGATCTTATCTCAGTACATCACCTTCGTCAAGCCTGCCTTTGAGGAGTTCTGTTTGCCGGTAAGTCAGGGGAGTGACACCCACAGGAGTGTGCCAAAAATACCTCAAACCCTGCCCAGCTCCTCAGACAGGGGCATTTTGTGCCCAGAGCTCAGATCAGCCTTCTGTGCATTGCTCCTTCCCCTGCAAGCTCTGGCCAAAATGGGGCTGCCAGTGCTGGCCGGGGCAGGGCAAGATGGGGACTATTTATACAGCCACTGCCTTCCTGGTGAGATCACCGTTCCCTGGGGGAAGGTGACATGACAAGAGAAACCCCTCCCTGCACGGGGCCTGACAAACCACTGGGCATCTCAGCAGGTGCCAGCCTGGGAGGGAAGATCCTTGGCTACATTTAGCCAGGGAAGGGGAGATCGCTGCCCCCAGGCAGTGTCTGCTGTGGCTGCCTGCTCTTTTGGGCTGTCCTGCCTGCCCTTTCCACTCTCCAGTGCTGCTGCTTCATGCTTGGGAGAGCAGGGAAGCTGCTGCTTCTCTCCACGCCATGGGATGTGGCCTTGCAGGTTGCATTTCCTGACTGGTGAGTGGCCAGGGTGGGCCAGGGTTGCAAGGTCTGCCTGGAGAAAGGAAGCTCTTTTGGGAGCTGTTACTGGAGGCAAGACTCCCTAGCAGACAGGCACTGTGCATGTGGGAGTCCAGTCCTGCAGAACTTGCAGGGGATTGTATGTTTGCAGGATTAGCCATTGTACACCTTTCCTGGCTCTCATGGAGAGGACCCTGGCCTTGGCTCTCAAGGCTTTTTAGGCAGATGTGGTAGTTATATGAGGAATTTTTGTCTTAGTTTGAGGAACTGAGCCAGTAGAGTCCTGCAACCTGGGAACTGCTGGCTAGCATCACAGGCAGGAATTAAACCTGTGCCTCCAGCCTCAGGAGCATCTCTGTGCCAGCCTAGCCAGCTCTACCCTTTCCCATAAGAGGGGCTGATTTTTTCTGTGCTACAAGATCTTTTCCTGGCTCCTATGCAGCTCCCTCTTCTCCACTGCGGCTCTGGGGACCAATTCCAGTGTAATCCCAGAAAGGGTTTTCCCAAAAGGCAGGTCCAGCTTGCAAGGCTCCTCTCCTTGCAGTCCCCAGCAAGGTAAAGCAGCAGATGCTGCTTCATCAGTGTCTTCTGATGAAGAGTCTGTAGGAGGATGAAATGTGAAACAGGGAGGGCAGAAAACTGCTTTGTCCCTACCCACAGCTTTGCAGTGGTCTGCTCCCACTTCCAACCTGGTGCTCAGTGGCAGAGCAATTGCATGCAGATATCAGCACTCACTGTTGCTGTTATTTGACTCCTAAACCAGCTTTGGGCCAAGTGGTCCAGCACTGAAATGGTCCAACATGTCCTGGTGACTTTTGATATGTCTGGAAGCACTTGGAGGTGTCAGGTGACACCCATCACCCAGCTGGCTTGGTGGAGCTTGGCTGTCAGCTGTAAAACTGACACAAATGGGGGAGGAAACTGAGACTGGCACCTGCAGGTGAAACTAGGTCAGAACTGGTGTCCTGAATCACACCTTCTTTGCAAGCAATGTGGTAGGGAATTCTCCCCCCATTCCGAGCAAATCATGTGGCTGTGCTCAGGCAAGTCTGGATGGATTCAGTGGGAAGGATGTTCCCAAAAGCATCAGATGCTGGAGTCTTGTGATCATGAGGCTTCTTAATTCCAGGTTTTGTTAGGGTGCCTCTTACTGGCATCTGTATGAGCTCAGGAAAATGGAATCAGGGCACAAAGCATAACCCTCAAAACACAGAGCAGAACACCAAAGAGAGCATCCAAAATGGATTATCAGCAATCAGTGGGTTTGGGTTTGGCAAGGGGAGGGCAAGAACCTGCCCCAGGAAGCAGGGACGATGCCCCAGCCTGGTATCTCTCCAATTTCCGTGTAACATAGTGCTCTCTCTCCTCCCAGACCAAGAAATATGCTGATGTGATCATTCCCAGAGGAGCAGATAATGAAGGTAAGTGGACCCAGACCCCTGGCAGGTGGCTTTGGGCTGTTGCTCTTGCAGTGGAATTAGGTAGGAGGTAGCAGGACCTGCCACGGAGGTGACCCAGGCCACTGCCACCCGAGAGAGTGCTGTTACCACACTGTGCTGAGATGAGCCTGTTCCCTTTGCTCCTGCCTGGAGCATTAGCGACTGGGAGTTTGTGTTTCTCTGATCAAGCCTAAGAGCCCATCTATATGCAGTGCTTCCAAGCTTCCAAGCAAACTCCTGGTTCATCTCACATAAAGGGAAATGCACTTCTTCAAGGCCTGGGTCAGCCAGGCCTGGAATCAGCCTGACCATACTGGCTTGAGTGCCGGGCTTAGCTGGGGCAGAGGGATGAAATCCCACTGGGGCAACGGGGCAGCCCCTCAGCACAAGGTTGGGGTGGGAGGGGACCAGGAGCAGGAGAGAGACAGCAGGGGCACCTGCTGGTTGATTTGCAGCGATCCTAATGCAACCTCTCCCCCTTTTGCTCACAGTGGCCATAAACCTGATAGTGCAGCACATCCAGGACATTCTTAACGGAGGACTCAGCAAACGCCAGAGCAACGGCTACCTGAACGGCTACACTCCTCCGCGCCAGCGGCAGCCCTCAGAGTCCAGCAGCCGGCCTCACTGACCCCGGGCGGAGGCGTGAGGCTGCGGGCCGGGCACCAGGCCCTGCCACTGCCCCTCTGTACATACTGTCCGTTCGATCCCCCCTTATCTATTTAAGAAACCAGACGGAGACGAATGCCTTTAATTTTGTATGTTCGAAATGCCGAATGAGAAGCAGCCGGTTGCTCGGGAGCCCGGACCGCCCACAGCTCCTGGCCTTGCTCAATAACTCCTCCAGCACGGAACCGGCTATAAATCTCTATAAATATAGAATTGCTCTATTTTTGTGTAAATGCAGAATAACGTAAAATTACTTGCCATAAGGTATTTGCCAGGCTCGGTGTTGCTGGGAGGGGCCGGGAAGAAGGTCCTGGGAGATGTTGGTGTCAGGATCTTCACCTCAAAGGCGGTAAGGAAGGAAGAGCATTCAACAACTGCTTTAGTATCGCAGTTGTATCCCATCCCAGGGAAGGGCTGGGCTGTGGTGGAGGTGGCAGCTTGAGTGTGGCATGAGTATTACAACTGGGCTGGGGTTGCCTCCTCCTGCCATTGCTGTTCAGGTCCGAGCAGCCTGGTGTTGGCTGGCAGGTGCTGTACAATGCCACTGGGAGCTAGGAGAATGATGTGGAAATACCTCTCCCTGACTGTCTCTGCACCTCCAAGTCTCAGTCCCTCAACAGCATCCCATTCTGTGTCTGAAACCCCTTCCCACCACAGGTGTGGGGCTGCTGCCACACCCTCCAGCAAGGGCCTGGTAGGTGGTGCTGGGAGTGTGGTTACATAGACATGGCATCTCACATCTTTAGCAGTCTCACTGCCTGGCTTGTGTGGGGACAGCATGTGGATACCTTCAGTCCCTCTGGAGTTTGGGGGCCATGCCTGTGGTGGCACTGCTACTTGAGCCCTGGGCTCAACCCTGAGCCTGGAGGTTGGCTTGCAGGTCAGAGCTGTGCCTGTCATTCCTCACTTGCAACAGTTCTGCTCTTGTATGGGGGATTTGGGGTCTGTAACATACAGTTAAGGGGGAACCAGCCTCTCTAAAAGAAAGGGGCAATAGATGATAAAAGGCAGCTGAGGGGGTAAGCAGTGTGTAATGGTCCCTGGGCTGCTTGGCATCCCCGTGTGGGATATCCACAGGTCCCAGCAGGGTAGTGTGAAACTGGGTGCCCAGAAGTCCTCTGCTCCCCTTTTTCAGAGCATGCTCTTGCCTGGCCTGTGTCCCTTCATTGTGTCCTGGTAGACAACACTGTCCCTGCAGTATGTTGTCCCAAGGGCTGCCCAGGCATGCCCTCCCTTGCCCAGGGTGAGAATTAGTCTCCCCTAATCTAGTAGTGCTACAACAGCTGTGTCTGGGTGTCCTGGAGGGGTTGTACTGCAGATCTGGGAATGCCTGGGGAGCAAGGTGGGGCAGTTGGGCTGGGGCAGGGGCTTGATGGGAGCTAGTGAAGGGGATGTAGTGGGACAGTAGCCAGGAAAGATCCTTTGCCCCATGCTGCTGAGACCGACTTCCCCTACTGGAAACAAAATTTCATAGGCATCCATCCCACAAAGCCTGGAGCAGGAACCCTTAGACTTCCTCTCTCTGATAGTTTTCAGTCTTTCCAGAGCATGGGTTTTGCTCTATATGGTTAAAAGTTTAAGACCTCAGACCATGCTCTATTGCTCTCCAGCCCGATGTGAGCTGAGGCAAGCTTTGGTCTTTACAGAGAACAAGAAAGGAAACACCTCCCCCCAGTGACTGCTGCCGGGGCAAACTCATTCCCTCTTGGTCTGTGATGGGGCCACATGGCAGCCCTTTATCCCCCTCCCTGTCTTCCAGCACTCCCCAAGGCATGCCAGTTTTGCCATAACCAAGGGCTGGCACTGGCTAATTCTACGTAATCCCGTAGGTAAGAGCGACCACAGCCCTGCAGAACTGGTGAGGCTTCTCAGGGCTTAAGCAGCCGAGACAGCTCTCAAGATAAAATACTGGCCTCCTCTCCCCAGTGAATAAAGACAGAATAAATGGATGCTGGTGTTTATTGTCTCCTGTTTGGTACTGCATGTTGCTGACTGCGGTCCCAGGATGCAAGCAGACTTGGCCAACGTTGTCTTAGTTGTGCAAGTCAAAGCCAAACCTGGAGCAAAGCTGCTGGCACAGACTGCTGCTTTGGTGAAGAAGGAGGTGCTGGAGGCAGTGGCTCTGGCTTTTGGCTGGCCAGCCATCTCTCAGCAAGTCCTGGTGCACATGTGCCTGGGGGTGCTTTTGTGGAACCCCTCTGTGCTCTCAGGACAGCAGGGAGGTGGACGAGTTCACCCCTTCCCAATAAGTATCTTGAAGAGATGACAGTCAAGTGGATTTCATCAAAAGACCTCACAGGCAGGGTGGCATTAGCACTAGTGGGGTGTCAGGCAAGGGTGAGGCTGCTTTTAGCAAAGGAGTAAATAATTTTGTGGTGAACCACTTGATGTCAGCATAGGTTCACAGAGGGGAAGTCCTGCCTAAATAATGTGATAACTCTCTCAGAAGAAATGACTGGCTTGGTAGATGAGGGAAGAGCAGGGCATGCTGTCTACCCTGACTTGTGTCAGGCTTTTGATATGGTCCCCTGTAACATCCTCATAGTGAAGCTGTTGATGTATGGGCTGGATGAGCCCAGAGATTGATGGAAAATGGGCTGAAAGGCTGGTCCCGACAGCGTGGTGATCAGTGGTGTAGGCAGGGGTCCATAGTAGGTCCAGCCCGTTCAACATCTTCACTGAAGATCTGCATGATGGAGAAATCTGTTGACAGAAACTTTTTGATGTTCAACAGAGGGAATTGCAAAGTCCTGCACTTGGGAAAGAACAATCACGTGCACCAGTACGTGCTGGGGCCGCCCATCTGGAACACACCTCTTCAGAGAAGGCTGTGAGGGTCCTGGTTAGCCTGCAATGTGCCCTTGCAGCAGAGAGCTAAGGGTATCCTGGGCTTCTTTAGGGAAGTGTTGCTGGCATGTTGAGGGAGGTGATCCTTCCCCTCTGCTTGGGTGAGGCCAAACCTGAGTGCTGTGTCCAGTTCTGGGCTCTCCAGTACGGGAGCTACTGGTGAGAGTCCATCGAAGGGTCATGAAGGGATGGAATGTCTCTCCTATGAGGAAAGATTAAGAGATGAGGGATTGTTCAGGCTGGAGGAGGCTGAGGGGGAATCTTAATAATGTATATAAATAGCAGGAGGGAGGGTGAAAAGACAGGACCAGTGATAGGACGTGGATACAAACTGAAAAAGAAGGGGTTGCCTCTGAACATCAGGAAACACTTAAGTGCTGTGAGAGTAACTGAGCATTGGCACAGCTTGTCCAGAGGTGGTGTGTAGTCTCTATTCTTGGAGTTATTAAAAGCCACCTGGAGAAGTTCATGGGTAACTGCTTGAGACAACCCTGCCTGAGCATGGGCTTGGACAAACAGCTGCCAGGAGCCTTCTGACCTCAGCCAGTCTGTGAATTTTAAAGATCTTTAAATCTCCCTGTTTGGCTGGGAGAGGAGCTGGTGCCAGCTTTATCCCTTCTCTGGGGTCCCTGAGCTCAGCTATGAGCCGTGTCCCTGTCCCTCCTCAGGGGGACTTCCAGCAGAGCTGCCCCTGCAAGTTCCCCCATGCAGTTTCCCCTCAGGTGAGAATATGGTGATGTGCTGATGCCAAGGTGGGGACAGGATTGCTGTGAGGAAGAACTTGCTGCTGGCCTCTGGCAGTGCCCATGGGCAGGAGCAGCACCCCTCGCTCCCCAGCGCCCATTCTAAGGACTAAAGAACCCACTGGCCCCTGCTGCCTTACAGGGACACAGGGAGCAACCACCACACACCTTGCAGGGACACGGGCACACCCGGGGCACCTCGATGGGACACAGACACCGGCCAGGAACTTCTTGGGGATGTGGATGGACACCCTGACAGAACAGGAGCCCCTCTCCTTGGGAACGTGGTACCCATGGGGCACCTCATGGCTGTGGGTGGCTGTTCTCTCCTGCCTCAGATCCCGTCCTGCATGGACAGCAGTGCTCACCTGTTCCGCTGCCGTTCCCGTCGCCAATGGCCAAGCACTGGCTCTAGCTGGAGCTGGGACCAGGGGATCTGCGGAAGGTCCTGCTCTTCCGAAATCTTTCTGCTACCTTCCTTTGGTAGTACTCGTGCCGGAGCTGTTGCAGGTAAAGGCGATGCACAGACCTGGTGGTCCTGAGCAGCAGCATGGTTTCAGCCCTCATCATCTTGTAAAATTCGGCATGGCTAAAGGTGCGTTTTGCCCGGCGGCCTGTCCTCGTGGACTGTGAAGCTGCCTGTTCCCTTCCCTGGAAGTGACAGAGCCAGGGGCACAATGAAGTGCACAGGAGCTTGAGGGGCCAAGAAGGGTCCTGTTGGCCTTGTCTTCCTCTGGGAGCACTTCAGCCTTAACTGGACTGCTCCAGGCAGCACGCTGGGCTGAGGAAACCTCTGGCAGGTTCCACGTCATGCTGGGGGCTTCCAGAGAGTGTCAGACCTGCGGCTTGGTGTGTCCCTGGGGAAGAGGCAGAGGACCCCTCGGGGCCTGCTAAGGCTCTCTTGCCCATGCTGGGTTTTGGTTTTTCATAGCCAAGGCTGTTATGCTTACCTGGACCTGTCTCTTGCTGTGTGACTGCTCTTGACTGCTCTCCTGACTCTGGGGTTCCCGCACGTATCTGAAGATGCGAAGTATAATTAAAGCCACACCAAGCACCCCCATGATTTGCCAGTTCCCGCAGAGCAGACGGGGCATGTTCACCCGGGCAAGGTAGACCCAGAGCTGGCCCAGAGGGTAGGGCAGGTCAGAGGCCGCGCTCCCTGTGACAAGGGATGGCTTTTTTGGGCCCTTAGGAATGATGGCTGTCTTGACCCTGACCCTCTTGGCGGCAATGGGTGACAGAGACAGGCTCCAGAGCACCATGGCCAGGGACAGCACCAGGAGGAGCCTCATCGTGGTCTCATTGAGGAAACAACCTCAACATGCTGTCACCCAGAGCAGAGCTCAGACAGCGACCACCTAGATTGAGGGATCGCCCTGCTGGAACCTGTTTGCAGGTGTAGCTGATGTGTTGTCACAGGCTGCTGTGGCACAAGGCTCTGGGATGTCACAAAGGCTCTTTCTGCCCAGCCAGCAGGTGATGAAGGCTGAGGCGGAGCTGGAGAGGATCTGGGTAGGCACTTTTTGAAGCCTGCTGCTCCCACTGCTGTGTCTTGGAGGGGAATATTGAAATCTTCCTCCCCTGGGCACCCCCTGGGACCCCCACCAGGACATGGGCACCCTGCTGGGATGTGAGGCCCTCCTCCTGGAATGTGGCAGCAGGAGAGCCCCTCAGAGCCACGGATGCCTGCTCTCTCCCACCCCAATTCTCCCATGGCTTCCAGAGCACACGTTCTGGAAGCCTGCAAACAGCAGCCTGGCTCACACCCCTGCCTTCCATGTTGCTCCTTCCGTGGATGCCCTCGGTACCGAAAGGACTTGCAGAGGAACAATAAACTTCATTGATATGAATAGTGCAAGAAGATTCTGAAAGTAGGCTGCTCCCAGCAGGAATTTCACTGAGTTTTGCAGATGTCTCTATGCATGGGCATGCTCTGCCTGTCATGTTTGGGGAAACGAAGCCTGGCCTTTGGGATGCCGGTGGGCCCTGGCAACACCTTTGGGAGGGTGGCAAAGGGGACCCCCCCCCAAGAGTTCCTAAATGCCCACTGGCTGTTGCGCTGTGTGGACATCCTGCAGAGAAATCACTGCTATCTGGAAGAAAATACTCCAGCTGGCATTGTTATCCCCCTATTTCCAAGCCGCTAGCCCTCTTCCAGGTGTAATGCTTGCAATCACACCAGCTTTGGAGATTCTAAGGACTAAGAAACCTAGTGAGTCATGGGCAGACACTGGGCACACGTTACAGAGACATGAGGAGCAACCACCACTGGCGAAACAGTTCACAGAATCATAGAATATCCTGAGCTGGAAGGGACCCACAAGGATCCCTTCAAGGATCCCATCAA